>NC_073390.1:54060830-54073330 GCF_028641065.1 Leucoraja erinaceus
AATGCCGCCAGTGTCAATGTTACTTAGGTTTTTGACACCCCGAGAACAGATTGCATAAGCATTTTGTATCCAGTACATTTACGCAAATGTCTTGGCAGTGTGCCTCATTGGAATGCCAATATGTGACACTTTGCAGCCAACTGCATTTTGAAGCATTTCAGGATTGTTAAAAGAATGGAAATTTAAAGCAATAAGATTCGTAATAAAACTCCAAGTGGATTGAAGCTTTCTACTTGTCAGCCAGTATCTGTGGACAGAATTCATGTTTCAGGTCAAAAACGTTGTAATTAGAACAGTGTGCAAATGCTGATATATTGGAACCCCAAAAGTAGTCAGATTGGGGTCAACAGGGCTGCACGGTGACACAGTGGTAGAGTTGCTGCCTTACAGCGCCAGAGACCCAGGTTCGATCCTGACTACGGGTGCTGTCTGAACATAGTTTGTACATTTCTCTGTGGCCTGCGATGCATTTCTCCTGAAGCTCCGGTTTCCTCCCAACACTCCAAAGACGTACAGGTTTGTAAACTTGTAGGAAGGAACTGCAAATGCCGATTTCAACCGAAGATAGACCCAGACTGCTGGAGTAACTCAGCGGGACTGGCTGCATCGCTGGATAGAAGGAACGGGTGATGTTTCAGGTCAAGACCCTTCTTCAGACGGAATCAGGGGAGAGGGAGATACAGAGATAAGGAAATGTAAGGTGTGAAAACAAGTCAAAGGGGATGGAGATCAAGGAAAGTGTAGCATAGGTCACTGTTAGCTAGGAGAAGGTAACAGCCAAGCAAATGTAAATGAGGAGAGTCAGAGAACTAGGAAGGGGGCAGGCAAGGGTTACTTGAAGTTAGAGAAGTCAATGTTCATACCGCTGGGGTGTAAGCTGCCCAAGCTAAATATGAGGTGCTGCTCCTCCAATTTGCGCTGGGCCTCACTCTGACAATAGAGGAGGCCCAGGACAGGAAAGGTCAGTGTGGGAATGGGAGGTGGAGTTAAAGTGTTTAGCAATCGAGTGATCAGGTAGGTTTCGGCAGACTGAGCGGAGGTGTTCAGCAAAACAATCGTCGAGCCTGCACTTGGTCTCGCCGATATATAGGAGTCCCCACCTGAAACAGCGGACGGATACAGTAGATGAGGTTGGAGGAGGAACGTGAACCTCTGCCTCACCTGAAAAAAACCTGTCAGGGTCCTTGGGCGTAGTTGAGGGGGGAGGTATAGGGCCAGGTGTTGCATCTCCTGCGGCTGCAGGGGGAAGTACCTGGATAGAGGGTGGTTTGGGTCAGAAGGGATGAGTTGACCAGGGAGTTGCGGAGGGAATGGTCTCTGCGGAAAGTGCAAAGGGTTGGAGATGGGAAGATGTAGCTTGTGGTGGGATCCCGTTGGAGGTGGCGAAAATGCCGGATTATGTGCCTGTATGCAACGGCTGATGGGGTGAAAGGTGAGGACTAGGGGGACTCTGTCCTTGTTGCGACTGGGGGGAGGGGGAGTGTAACTAAACTAAGCGTACTGGCTTGATAACATTGTAAATTGTCCCTAGTATGTGTAGGACAATGCTAGTGTACGGGGAGATCACTGGTTGGCAAGGGCTCGGTGGGACAATGTGCCTGTCTCTGTCCGCACTGTATCTCTAAACTAAATGAGCTTTGATGTTAAAAGTATAAAACCTGGCACAGTCAGACCACTTTTAAAATGAGATGAAAGAATATTGCTCACTAGCAGGAAACTATTAAATAACAATACAGCAGGCACCTTAGAATTAACCAATATTTTAAGCTTAATATACGCCACCTGCCAGTTCAGGAATTGATGGATCCAAAAAGTAATTCCCTTTACAGGCTCCAGTTTCTCTGCTTCATCAAAGCTTCCCTATCTTTATTTATAGGCAACTAAAAGCAAGGTCCCACAAATATTTTTTATTGCACAATATATATATATATAGATATACATATAGATCTGGGCATTGAAGAAATGAATTGAATCAAAAGCCCAGTTGCAGCTTTCTAAACAGATGGAAGAAAAATATGAAATGCAGATCCATAGATCAGGAAGCAGCACCCGAGAGAGAAAGAAAATAGACACAAAATACTGGAGTAACAACTCAGTGGGTCAGGCCGCACCTCTGGAGAACATGGATAGGTGACGTTTCGGGTCGATGCCCTTCTTCAGACTCATTCTAAATAAGTGTCTCGACCTGAGAAGTCGCCTATTCCTTTTCTCCAGAGATGCTGCCTGACCCGCTGAGTTACTCCAGCATTTTGTGTTGGTTTTCGGCGTAAACCAGCATCTGCAGTTCCTTCCTGCACGAGAGTGAAACGGAACTGGTGGTTCAGGTCAATGACCTTTCATCGCGGCTTCCACTAAAGTCCCAATAAGGGGTTATTGACCAGAAAAGTTAATATTTCTTCTCCTTCCACACATGCTGCCGGCCCAGCTGAGTACCTTGGCCCATTTTTGATTTTACATCATATTTACATCATACAAAAGTCTTTGTGCTTTTCAGCTGATAAATTGGAACCAAGCCCATCCCACATATATCCAATTAACACTCAGTGCCATCTAAACATTTAAAATGGTGTCAAGCAGCATACTTTAATCTAATTTGTGCAAAAATGTCCTTACTCTTGCATTGCTTGTAAACAGTGACCCCTACTCATACAGAAACTGGCCTTGCTTAAGTAGATGAGCCCTGCTTCTGTGCAGCTGGGAGTGGACTAATATGACTAGGCCCATGACCACTATGTAGAAACAAAGAACTGCAGATGCAGGTTAATACACAAAAGGACACAAAGTGCTGGAGCAACTCTGGAGAACATGGAAAGGTGGAGTTTCGGGTCGAGACCCCACTTCAGACTTATTCCAAATAAGGGTTGTGAGATATAGTTTGTGCTCACAATCACTACTCACTACACGAGACTAAATCGTGGAAACAAGAAATGCTTTATTTGCGAGTCTGCAGAATCGGGTGCCTCTCCAAGTTGAGACACACCGAGCAAAGGAAAAACGTCTATTTTTATACAATTCAGTGTACAGTCTTTATTGATCGGACGCCTCCCCTTCTGACCCCTTCCAATCAGGGTACTGAGGTTCACAATCTTCCAACCCTCCCCTCCGTGCATCATCAATCATTCCCTCTCCTCCCACATCATACATCGCATGTACATTTAAATTAGGTTATTTGTCATGAGGGGCGTATAGTTAATATTCATTTATTTCATTAAGCATGATCAGTAGCTGTTGCCCTTACCTACTTAATTGCCTTTGACCTAAAGACTAGCTTCTGTGTTGTCAGCTACATTCCTTACCTCATCTTGTTATTCTACAATGTTATCAACAGCTCTGAAGGTCTGACAGTTTATTCGAATCACAAGGTTGGTGATTCCAACTACTCGGCCCATCACAAGGTCGGTGACTACAGTCACTCGGCCCCTCACAATGATGGTGGTTTAATCATGTTATCCCTCACAGGGTCTCGACCTGAAACGCCACTATCCATATTCTCTAGAGATGCTGTTTGACCTGCTGAGTTAATCTGGCCCTATGCCTGGTGAATCACTCTTTCAAAAGATAGATATCTTTTAATATTTGTATTTGCACTTCACACCCAGGTCGTTTAGTGAGAAATGTTCCCTTCTCTTTCCAATCGATCCTGCCCAATGGTGCCCACAATGGTGTCCACAATGGTGTCCCAATGGGCCTCATCATTAGGGCCAGTGGAATTCCTGTTTTTAGTTTTTAGTTTTAGAGATACAGCGCGGAAACAGGTCCTTCGGCCCACCGAGTCCGCGCCGGCCAGCAATCCCCGCACACTAACACTATCCTACACACACTAGGTACAATTTACTCCATACCAAGCCAATGTACCTACAAACCTGTACGTCTTTGGAGTGTGGGAGGAAATCGAAGATAGTCATAGGATGTGGAAACAGGCCATTCGGCCCAACTTGCCCACACTGGCTAAGATGTCCCAGCTACACTAGTCCCACCTGCCTGTGCTTGGTCCATATCCCTCCAAACCTGTCTTATCCATGTACCTGTCTAACTGTTTCTTAAACATTGGGATAGTCCCAGCCTCTACTACCTCATCTGGCAGCTTGTTCCATACACCCATCACCCTTTGTATGAAAATGTTACCCCTCAGATTGCCACTAAATCTTTTCCCCTGCAATTTGAACTGATGTCCTCTGGCCCTCGATTCCCCTACTCCGGGCAAGTGATTCTGTGCACCTACCCGATCTAGTCCCCTCATGATTTTATACACCTCTATAAGATCACCCCTCATCCTCCTGTGCTCCAAGGAATAGAGACCCAGCCTACGCAATCTCTCCTTATAGCTCAGACCCTCTAGTCTCGGCAACATCCTCGTTAATCTTCTCTGATCCTTTTCAAGCTTGACAATATCTTTCCTATAACATGGTGCCCAGAACTGAACACAATATTCTAAATGTGGTCTCACCAACGTCTTATACAACTGCAACATGACCTCTCAATTTCTATACTCAATACTCTGGCTGATGAAGGCCAAAGTGCCAGAAACCTTTTTGACCACCTTATCTACCTGTGACTCAACCTTCAAGGAACCATGCACCTGTGCTCCTAGATCCCTCTGCTCTACAACACTACCCAGAGGCCGACAGTTCACTGTGTAGGTCCTGCCCTTGTTAGACGTCCCAAAATGCAACACCTCACACTTCTCTGTATTAAATTCCATCAACCATTCCTCCGCCCACCTGGCCAATCGATCCAGATCCTGCTGCAGTCATTCACAACCATCATCACTGTCTGCAAAACCACTCACTTTTGTATCATCAACAAACTTGCTAATCTTGCTCTATATGTTCTCATCCAAATCATTGATGTAGATGACAAACAGTAACGGGCCCAGCACTGAACCCTGAGGCACACCACTAGTCACAGGCCTCCAGTCCGAGAAGCAACATTCCACCATCACCCTCTGCTTCCTTCCATGGAGCCAATTTGCTATCCATTCAGCTATCTCTCCTTGGATCCAATGCGATCTAACTTTCCAGAGCAGCCTACCATGAAGAACCTTGTTGAACACCTTACTGATATCCATTTACACAACATCTACAGCTCTGCCCTCATCGACGTCTTCAAAAAACTCAATCAGATTTGTGAGATGTGACCTCCAATGTACAAAACCATGCCGACTATCGCTAATCAGCCCTTGCCCATCCAAATGCCTGTGTAACCTATCCCTCAGAATACTCTCTAGTAACCTTTCAACTACAGATGTTAAGATCTCCGAGAAAATCCACAGACAGCATCTCTGGAGAGAAGCAATGGGTGACATTTCGGGTCAAGACCCTTCTTTCAGACTGAAGAAGAGTCTCGACCCGAAACATCACCCATTCCTTTTCTCCAGAGATGCTGCCGGCACCGCTGAGTTACTCCAGCATTTTGTGTCAATCTTCAAATTACGTCATGCGCTCCAGACGGCTGTGCGGGCGCATGAAGTCGCGTGCGACCTTCGCGGGACCATCGCGGCTCAACCGGACCACGAGGTCGCGTAATTAGCGTGCCAAGGACACGTAAGTGGGACGGGGCTTTAGTGTCCAATTCATCTCTACCTCATTGTGGACATTGGACTTGCCTATGGAACTGATGCGTTACATTGCTGAGAACCATATCTCTATATGCACTCCACCTATGTCTTCCACTTTGCCCCAGCTATTTGACTTGATTGTATTTATGTCCAGTACCTGTATATCTGATCTATCTGGGTGGCATGCAAACCAGAGCTTTTCACCGTATCTCAGTACAAATGACAACAAGAAACCTAAACCTAGACGCGGAGGATGGTGGGTGAACGGTGGTGAGTATGTCGGAGAATGATATGGTCGAGGAAGGGTTCCAACCCAAAACTTTGTCTGCCCATTCCCTCCACAGATACTGCCTGGCCCGCTGAGTTCCTCCAGCACTTTGTCTTTGCACATTAGCTTTTACTTTTTACCACACGCGGTGATTGTTGACACTAACGTTATGTTGATGTGATTATTGCAAGGTTGTATCTTTATGCATGAATAAATCACAAGTTTTGGTATAATGCCTCAGTTCAGCCAATTATGATCAATGATTTACATATAAACATACTAGCTATTGTCCATAATACATGCACAAAAATACAACATACCATAGGAATTTATTTTTCTCTCCTTTGGGCAAATATTTGGTTACAAATCCGTTCCATCTGCTCCAAATCTAAGACTGCCTATGATTTACATAGAAACATAGATACATAGAAAATAGGTGAAGGAGGAGGCCATTTGGCCCTTTGTGCCAGCACCGCCATTCATTGTGATCATGGCTGATCGTCCCCTATCAATAACCCGTGCCTGCCTTCTCCCCATATCCCTTGACTCCACTAGCCCCTAGAGCTCTATCTAACTCTCTCCTAAATCCATCCAGCGACTTGGCCTCCACTGCCCTCTGTGGCAGGGAATTCCACAAATTCACAACTCTCTGGGTGAAAAAGTTTTTTCTCACCTCACCCCTTATTCTAAGACTGGTTCTGGACTCGCCCAACATTGGGAACATTTTTCCTGCATCAAGCTTGTCCAGTCCTTTTAAATATCAACTGTACTTTCTTTCCTTTTAAAAGTTAGCAGCCTCAGGCTACTTTGTGTAACTGTTCGAAATCTGTGATTTCAAAGGATTGCCTGCAACATTGTAATAAGTTGCCAAATATTAAGAGCAAGCAGGATTATATATATATATACCGCAGTGGCAAAGACAAAAATACTGCAAAGTTCAATTCTTTCCCTCTCAACGTTTTTCATAACTCGGAAATGCTCAAGGAAAATATATTTGATAAATGTATCACATAAAGAGTTTTCATTTAATATCCTGCTATTGAGTTAATCATGCAACATCTGGATGGAGGAGATGGGCAAAGCCAAAAGTTGCAATTGCCTTCTGATTCCTAATGAAAACTTGGCTACATGGGAATACTACTGTTGACTTCTATATATCATTGGCACAGCGGTAGAGTTGCTGTCTTACAGCGCTAGAGACCCAGGATTGACCCAGACTATGGGTGCTATCTGTACGGCGTTTGCACCAGTTCTCCCAATTTCCTCTTAGATTTTCCCTGGCTTCCTTGCACACAAGAAAGACAAGCAGGTTAATTGTCTTTGTTAAAATTGTAAATTGCACTAGTGTGTGTCGGTTAGTGTTAGTATTCGTGGTGATCACTAGTCAGTGCGCTGAAGGGCCTGTTTTCGAGCTGTATCTCTCTAAAGTGTAATGTCTAAAGTAAATATGTCTACCAAAACATATGATCTCAAATAATGTAAAGAAAGTGTTTTAACAGGAGTGCAATGATATTCCAGTCTCTATGAGTGATTCTCAGGACGTCAGGACTATAGTAGACAATAGGTGCAGGAGTAGGCCATTCGGCCCCTCTAGCCAGCACCGCAATAGCTATGTAATTTGAGAGATGATGGGGTTAATAAACTGTTACCTTTTGGAGAAATTAACTTTAAACCAATTTCAGAGCTACTAATAAGGTGATATTTTAAGTATTATCTGTTTAGCCTTTATCTTTGCTATAATTTTAATAATTCTGTAATTCTCATTACATACATATTTGGTCAATTACACATTATCTTGGTAGTTCAAGTGAATTTACTACTTATTCCACAAATGTATTCAGCAAAATTAGCATAATAATTTAGTGGCTGGCAACATTTGGTACGCTTTCAATAGTGAACGCAACTTTTAACACATCAGAATTCTAGACAAACACAATACAAAAACATAACAGATAAGTAATACCTTTAGGAACTCAATGCATTGTTCTGTGCACTATTCCACGATTGCAATTTCATTATCACATCTCTGTAATAATTAATCTACCAGTTAAATCTTTAGACTTTTGAGATACAGCACGAAGCAGGCCCTTTGGCCCATTGAATCGGCACCGATCAGCCATCACCCTGTACAATAGCACTACCTTACAAACTAGGGACAATTTGTAATTTTACCGAAACCAATTAACCAACAAAACTACACGAGTTTGGAATGTGGGAGGAAGCCAGAGCACCCAGATAAAACCCACGTGGTCACAGGGAGAATGTACAAACTCTAGACCAGTGGTTCTCAACCTTTTTTTGGCCATGCCCCACCTAATCACCTCTAAAATCCTGATGCCCCCCCCCCCCCCATGTGGTGATATATAATTCTTATCATTTAAAAAGTGAACTCCATTTCAGCTGAAGAAGCTTAAAACGCCAATACCTTGGTTTAAAACAAGCTTCAAAAGAACATTGCAGTGATTATGTAATAACTACACAATAAAGACCTTTTTCACCCCAAAAAAATTATTTACACAAAATAACATCTGAAACATAAACTACATATGTTTACCTGATGGAAAATCCAAAAAAAATAAAAATGGAAAATTTGGACCCAGACCTCCTCAGTCGCACTCAATTGCCCCCCTTAAAAATCAAATTGCCCCCCTGTGGGGCGTTGGGAACCACTGCCCTAGAGCAAACAGCACCCGTTGTCAGGTCCCTGGCGCTGTAAGACCTCAGCTCTACCACTGTACCACCCAGATCATGCCATTTTCAGGGGTCTCGGGTCAATTTAACAGTTCTTAAGATAAACTAATTTGCTTCACATTAGCCACTGGATGGTTAAATACCTTTTTCTCTCTTTCCCATGTCCAGGTGCTTCTTCTGATAGCATTGACTTGCTCCCAGCACCGTATGGTTTATCAAACTGGACCTCAACACTTCTGATGGACAGTGAACGGGACAGTGACTTGATCTTCAAATTCGACGGCAAACATGCGGCAAAGATTCCAGACGGGGTGATATCCAAAAACCTCACTGATCAATATACCATCACCACATGGATGCGTCACGGACCCAGCTCTGGAATGAGAGCAGAGAAGGAAACCATTCTCTGCAATTCAGATAAAACAGGTGGAATGTGTGTGATTTAACTAAATTGTGTTGCCAGTTGTTGACTCCCACCCAGTGACTGCCTGCCTGCTTGCACCAATGGAACATTTCTATAGTAAAGGCAATGGCTGGTCAGATTAATCTTGAACTTATCTAAAACCTATTGATTTTCAAATGTAAACTTCCTGAAGTTTGTGTTCTGAATCTGTATTGGAGAAACACGGTGGCTCAGCAGTAGAGTTGCTGCCTTATAGCCCAGTCCCACAGTACAAGTTCATTCCCAGAGCTCCCCCGAATTAAAAAAAAATCAAACTCGTGGTAAGCACGGGGAATGAACGTAGCGGGTACGTCGGAGCTCGGGGACATCTCTTAGCGCTAACGGCAGGTACTCGGGAAGACTCGCTAACGGCAGGTAAGCACGGGAAGACTGGTGAAGATTTTTCATCACAGTTGAAAAATGTCCACGAGAGCCCCGAGCACCGACGAGTGGCCATTACCGTAAATCTCCGCGATCGAATCAGGGCAAACTGGGGAGAACTCTTGGAATGAACTCGTACCGTGGGGACAGGGGTTTTACAGCGCCAGAGACCCAGGTTCCATCCTGATTATGGGTGTTGTCTGTACAGAGTTTGTCTGTACAGAGTTCTCCCCGTCACCTGCGTGGGTTTTCCACCGTTACTCCGGTTTTCTTCCACACGCCAAAGACGTGCGGATTTGTCGGTTAATTGGCTTTGGTAATATTGAAAATTGTCCCCAGTGTGTAGGATAGTGTTAGTGTGCGGGGAATCGCTGGCGCGTGTGGACTCGATGGGCCGAAGGGCCTGTGTCCACACTGCACCTCTAAACACAACCTTCCGTCCCTTTCATCCTTGGCCTTTCTCCAACCTCCTGCCGAACACAAACCCTTCCTCACCTGTATAAACCTATTACCTGCCACTGCCATGCTTTGTCCTGCCCTTCCTCTCTCCCTGCTTTCTTCGCCCCCATATTGCATTTTGGTTTTTGTGCTCCACTTGAGCACCTCTTGCGCAGTCTCCCCTTGACACACATTTAAAAAAAGCGATACAGTTGCTGCCTTACAGCGCCAGAGACCCATGTTCGATCCTGTCAGCGGGTGCTGTCTGTACGGAGTTTTGTGTTCTCCCTGTGATCGTGTAGGTTTTCTCCAGTTTCCTCACTCTCTGAAGACACGCAGGTGTGTAGGTTACTTGTCTTCCTTGTCACACCAGCCCGGCGTGAGGGCCTGAACATCGGGCCACCCGGGGCGGCGACTGCGGGTGCTCGGAAGGCCCCGACCACGGATGAACACGGAGGGGAGGCTGGCTGGACTATGGTGCCATCCTCACCTTGGTGCCATTTATGTTATGTTGTGTCGTGGACTTTCTGTGTTTGTGCTTCTTTTAAATTCAATTTCAATTTTATTTTTAATATGTTTTATTATTTATTTACTATTATGATTTTTTTTTAATGATTTTTTTTTTTATTTATGATACTGCCTTGTAAGGGAAATTCATTTTGTTGTCTCAAATTGAGACAATGACAATAAATTTGAATACAATACAATACAATACAATTTGGTATAATTGTAGATTGTCCCTAGTGTGTAGGTTAGTGTACGGGTGATCGCTGGTCGACCGCGGACTCAGTGGGCCGAGAGGCATCTTTCCACGCTGTATCTCTAATGTCTAGAAGTCCACTAGGCTAATTGTATGTACACACGATAGATGCAGAGCAAATATATCCTTAAACTGCTGTAATGTTTCATATTGTGAAACAAATGTTGGTCAGCAGCTGTCCACAGTGTAGATAATTCAACCTTACTGTGAATTGAATAGTATAATTCCATGGAGATGCTTGCAGCTCAGTTTCTGGCATAATTAGGTATCTCAGTGTTTAATTTGTACACAGCAGCAACTGTTACATTGTGTACATAATACAAATTACTGTTGATTCAATGAAAATATATTTGGTTCTCATCATCATCGTCAGTAAAATCTCCAAGCCCAAAGAAATGGAAAGCAAACTCCACAAAATTTTACAAGACACATCTCTGGAGAACATGGGTAGATAATGTTTCAGCTCAGGGCCCTTCAGTCTGAAGAAGGGTCCCAACCAGAAACATCACCTATCCATGTTCACCAGAGATGCTGCCTTACCTGCTGAGTTACTCCAGCGCTTTGTGATTTTTTTTTGATTGTAAACCAGCACTCTCAGTTCCTTGAATCTGCACAAAATGTTAAGGGCTTTTTTTCTGTTCAACTGTTTTTATCAACCCACTGGACAAAGATAAACAGCCCGCATTACAACACTCCGTCCAAAAGTCCCCTTTCTGCCTCATGCGGAGCATGGATTTTACGCCATTCATGTTATGATTCCTGGGATGTCAGGACTTTCATATGAAGAAAGACTGGATAGACTTGGCTTGTACTCGCTAGAATTTAGAAGATTGAGGGGGGATCTTATAGAAAATTCTTAAGGGGTTGGACAGGCTAGATGCAGGAAGATTGTTCCCAATGTTGGGGAAGTCCAGAACAAGGGGTCACATTTAAGGATAAGAGGGAAATCTTTTAGGCCAGAGATGAGAAAAACATTTTTCGGTGAGTGGCGAATCTGTGAAATTCGCTGCCCCAGAAAGTAGTTGAGGCCAGTTCATTGGCTATATTTAAGAGGGAGTTAGATGTGGCCCTTGTGGCTAAAGGGATCAGGGGGTATGGAGAGAAAGCAGATACAGGATACTGATCAGCCATGATCATATTGAATGGTGGTTCAGGCTCGAAGGGCCGAATGGCCTACTCCTACACCTATTTTCTATGTTTCTATGATCAAGATGTTTATCTGCAGAGATTCACACAGCTACTAAACAAGTTGAAGAGATACAGCCCTGTGGCTCACCGAGTCTGCACCGACCAACAGGACCCACTTGCACCATCTTTCACACTGGGGACAATTTACAATCTTTACTGAAGCCAATTAACATACAAACCTTAGGTGCCGCTGCACCCGCTGAGATTCTCCAGCATTTTTGTGTAACCTACAAACCTGTACGTCTTGAGAATGTGGAAGGAAATCGGAGCACCCGGTGAAAACCCATTCGGTCACGGGGAGAACATACAAACTCCATACAGAAAGCACCCACAGTCAGGATCGAACCTGGGTCTCTGGGGCTGTAAGGCAGCAACTCTACCGCTCCGCCCCCAAATTCTACCTTTCATTTTCCCACATCCCAAACAAGGAAGGATTTGCCCCCACTATAATGTTGATGGGATTGATATTTTCATTTCATTTGCTTCAATACCTCTCCATGGTGCAGAGCCCCGAATGTACTTCCATAAGGAGCCCATATATTGCACCTGCCAGTCTCTCATACCTCAAAATACAGCTGTATTTATAACCATATGCCTGTAATAAAGACTGAAAATGCAGGCCGGGCAGTATCTGCAGAGATTCACATAGTTACTATTGCAGGATGATGGTAGAGATTATTGAACTGAGACCTTTGTTTGGATCATGTTTGATCTGTTTCACTCCTTGTGCACCTTCCCCACACTGTTCCCAGGACCACATTTACATTATTGTGCC